>NC_090058.1:4331650-4369859 GCF_038355195.1 Osmerus mordax | reverse complement strand
TCTCCTTCTTTTCTGTGAGGTGACTGGTTTGTCAGCTGTCTGTTATTATAATTGCTTCCTGGCCTTGACATCTTTTGGAGAGATAGAGAGGCTTCTGCTGACTCTCTACCCTCTCACAGCACCCTGTCTCCCTCTCCCTCCTCTCCTCTCACCTCTCTCTTTCTTCCATATCTCCTTTACAACCCCTCCTCTCTCTCTCACACTTTCTCTCTCTCTCTCTCTTTCTCTCTCTCTCTCTCTCTCTGCTGTCTCTATTTTTCGATCTCTTTCCATGACTCTCTCACTCTTCTTCAAACACCTCTTCCATTCTTCTTGCCCTTTTTGCGTTGCCTTCCCCTTATCTCCATCCCCTCCTTCACATAACTCATAAATCAAGTGATCCTCAGCAGAATCCTGCCAGGGGCAGGGTCTAGATCACCATGTTGACCCTGTCCCCTGCGGTTGGTATGGTGTAACCATGGTGTCAGATGGCTGAGCGGTTAGGGAATCGGGCTATTAATCAGAAGGTTGCCAGTTGGATTCCGGCCATGCAAAATGACGTTGTGTCCTTGGGCAAGGCACTTCACCCTACTTGTCTGGGGGAGAATGTCCCTGTACTTACTGTAAGTTGCTCTGGATAAAAGCGTCTGCTAAATGACTCAATGTAAATGTTATATTATATTCACACACTGTAGGAGGAGAAAGGACTTGGGGGTGGCATATTTCCATATGTATGTTCTATAAAGTAGGATTTGATGACGTAGCCTGTTGGATAGACTATTTCTATGATGGCGTGAATTGAACCTGTTATAGAGAGCCTTGGACAGAGATGTCACTTAATGATGTGACAGAGAGGCAGCTAAATGCCATTAAGACATGTTAGTAAGAAATCCGATGACAGTATTTCAGCCCTGAAATAGCCAAGCTGCAGGAATACATTAGTTTTATCAGAGGAAAGCCAGACTGGTACTTTCAGATTTATTTGAAAGTACAAGCAACTGACAGTTTGAAAAAAATTCCTTCGTTTCAGATTGGAAAGCCTGACAGCGACGGACCAGCTAGGCCGCCAGAGACAGAGGAGAGGGAGAGAGATAAAGAGAGAGAGAGAGAGAGAGAGAGAGAGAGAGAGAGAGAGAGAGAGAGATGAGAGAGAGAGAGAGAGAGAGAGAGAGAGAGAGAGAGAGAGCATTGTAATGAAGATAAAGGACGAGGACGACTGTTGTAGCACGGTAAACGAGTTTGTCCGTGTTTTGTGTTGAAGATGAGGGACAGCTATCATCAGAGACTCCACACACTGTCACTGATGTGACAGCTAATCAGCTGTCTAATGACTGAGAGAGAGGAGGAGTGCTGGGATCATTAACATGGTTGAAATGCACAAACACTTACGTAAACCAATGACAAAAGAAGCAAGCGGAGCAGAATATGTTGCAGTGGAACAGACGGACCATCGGAGGGCGGATGGGAAAGAAAGGAGTGGGGGATGGAGTAGGAAGACGAGAGAACGGGTAGAGGGGGATATAAGAAGGAAGAAGGGGAGGAAGTGAATAAGATAAGGCCATGAAGTGAATAATGCAGCAGCCAGCACACAGATTGGAGGGATGGAGGGATGGAGGAGATACATAAAGAACAGGGGGAAGGTACGATACAAAAGACACGTGAGGACGGAGGGATAAAACAAAGATGAAAGGATAGCGGTTTTTAACACAGACATGAGAAATATGAGTTTTATCCACACAGACAGAGATGACTATGATGATGGGGGTTGGCTGGTGGTTGTAATAAAACCAGTCAGATGCTCTCTGCCTCACCCCAGGTCAGATGGGAAAGTAAGGAAGGGGAGACCGAGGGGGAGAGGGAGGCAGGGGCAGGCTGGGTAATTGCCTGGGGTTAGAGAGGGGGTGAGATGCTGATGATGTCACAGTGCCCCTGGTCTCATACATCATACATGACTATTCACGTTCTAATCCTGTCTGACTGGGACAAGGGACGCTCCTGGTGACACTGATCCAGAACCTTCTAGAAGTATTTTGTAACCTTAACAAGCATTCTTCATGGACCAAACTCCTAGGCTCTCTAACAGGAGCTCCTGAGACCAAACTGGCCACTGGAGCTGAACTAGGGTTGAATTACAGAGTTCAGATTGAAACAATCTGTGGTAAGGTTCACTTGATTTAGCTCACCTTAATGCGGTTTTGTACTTTGAGGCTGTTTACTACAGTTCCATTGAGGTGACAGACTAAATCAAGTGTAACTTATGTCATACACACATACAGTAATAGGTATTTGACCCTGGTGTGTTTGGAGGACGGCTGGCTGTGTCAGTGTGACTGATGCTAATGTCATCCGACCTAGCTCAGCAGCACTCACCGCTGTTCTAAGCTAATGCTAGCAGATAGAGGCAGCGCTAAGCTACTTATGTCACAGTAATGTTTTGTGAATTTAATTCAATTTCCAACCCCTGGCACACTCTGTGAAATCAGAGCAAGGTGAGACTGGTATCAAAGTCAAAGAAAGAGAGTGTGAAGAAGAGAAGAGAAAAAAGCTAAGAGAAAAAGAGTGAGAGGATGAGAAGAAAGTGAGTGAGACAAAGTGAGCGAGACAAAGTGAGAGAGAGAGAGAGAGAGAGAGAGAGAGAGAGAGAGAGAGAGAGAGAGAGGAGAGAGAGAGAGAGAGAGAGAGAGGAGAGGAGAGAGAGGAGAGAGAGAGAGAAACTGAGAGGAAAACTGGTAGAAAGAGTGGAGGGGCAAAAAAGGACTGTAACTGTGATGCAGAGAAACAGTGTTCTGGCATCAAAAGGCCAAGAGGATTACAGCTTGGGGCCAAGTGATTTTCTGGAGGCTGACTGAGTTTGGCCAGAGGCCATTGACATCCCCAGCGGCAGGTAATAAGGTGGGTGAGAAAGGCTGGCAGGATGGGCAGGCTGTGTGGATAGGTGGAGGGATTCTTGCATGGCTGTCTGAAACTGGTGCCAAGTAAGACGCTTTGCCCTCTCTTCTTGGCACAACACACACATACAAACAAACACACCGCCAGTACACTGGGGCAGTCAGCGATACGCACACAGCTGGAACAGAGGTTGGGGAAAGACTAAACTGATGTCATCTTAGTGTCTGATTGAGGAAAAGAGACCAAAAGGACAAAAAGGGGGTGGGGGTGGAGAGAGGGAGAGAAAGAGAGAGAGAGAGAGAGAGAGAGAGAGAGAGAGAGAGAGAGAGAGAGAGAGAGAGAGGAGAGAGAGAGAGAGAGAGAGAGAGAGAGAGAGAGGAGAGAGAGAGAGAGAAAGAGAGAGAGACTTTGGCCACACACAGGTCCAGGTAGGCTGGATGCTGCTACAAGTATTGTCCCACACTGGCCGGGTTGCAGTTCTGGGTGGGTGGTCAGCTGGTTCTGCTGACATCTTTAAATAGCTGTGCTCTGGAGTGGAAAAACACCCCTCCTGTCTTTCTCATCCTCAAACCGTTCCTCAGTCAGAGAAAACAAGGACGTTGTCAGCGCGGAGAAACAGCTCCATCTATTGGACAGTCTGGGTCCAATACTGCGTCTGAGGGAACTCGCGTACTCTGTTGGCTTCTGGGCCGTTCTTTCTAACCTTTTGTCTGGACGCGTTATCAATAATGGACACAAAAGTAGTTTGGACTATTTCTATTTCAAGACATTTCTGTCTTCCAATAGAGGATTTCTCTCCTATCTACCATGGTTCAGTTCACGCGTATTCAATCGCAATCATATTGTAGACGTATTCATAAACATTTAAATTACAAATAAATTACAATTTAGATTTGTATTTGTAAAGATTTATATGGAAGCAAGTGACAGTGACATAATGTTTTGAATTTTAAAGGCATTGAATTTCACCTCTTGATTTTTTTTATCAGATTGTTTTTCATTGAAGTACTTCAATGTTAAAAAAAATCTGACAAAAATAATCAAGGTTCAGGAAATTCGAACAGTAAAATTCAGAAATACATTCTCATTTCAATTTTAAGGAGGTGAATTCAAAACCAACAATTTCGGGTGGTGTTTAAATGTAAAAACATGTTACTGTTTTGCTTCCAAAGTTGAGCCAAAGAGCGTTCAGTTGCCAGCCATCCGATGACGTATAATGTCAGTGACGGCGACAGACTGAAAAAGCAATGGTAAGTGAGCCAGCAGTTTCCAGCTCTTTACAATATCATTGATGATAGTGTATATTATCCACATGTTATCTCGGCAAATATACGAGTGGTCATGCACCTTTCTGTTTTAATGTTTAACCTTATCGTAGTGTTTATTTTCTATTCTTACTGTCCATAAATCTGGACAGTAATTGTTAGCTCGCAATTAGCCTGCTAGCTGCTAAGCTAGCTACTTTAGCGTTTCCACCTACTGCTAGTACAGTACAGTAGAACCGTTTACTTGCTTGCTACTACTTCTGTGGTTTCACGGCCATTCAATATTTTTTCAGGAATCGTAATGAGAATGTCATTAATGTTGTTCGTTTTTAGGGTCAAAGTCAAAGCGGCGGACACGGTCCCGGTGGAGGAAAGAAAGATGACAAGGTAAGCATCTCTCATGGCTCAAGTTAATCCATTTTTGTTTTTCGAATCTAGACAGTAAATAGCACTTCAGCTCTTCTCAACAACATAAATAACTTCCCTAACGGTATCCGTTTCACCCTTTTGTCTAGATGTCTAATATATTTGATGAATTAAAAAATGCTTGTGTCATGGTCTTCTTAGAGTTTGTAGTGAGGGATATGTGTGTTATCCGTTTGGGGCCGCGGCAGTTGCTCTAAACTGCATTTATAACCTGTTGATATGGTCTGTGTTAACGAAGGATGGCGATTTTGACCATGTCTACATGTGTGGTCACGAGTTATATTGTTTTCAGTTTACTGTTCAGTTGAACATGGGATCAGTTGTCACTTTACCGACCCATCTAACTCAGAACGGTCAGATGAAAGACCAAAGAACGGTTATTTCATTCATTCTGTATATTCTTCCACTTTTCATCGGCTGTTAACATTAAGAACAGTTGGTGCTGGGCATTACCTAGTGGAAATGGATACTTCCTTTAAACAGACTGTGTTTTTCTTAGGACAAGAAGAAGAAGTATGAGCCACCAATCCCCACCAGAGTTGGCAAGAAGAAGAAGAGGACAAAGGGGCCTGATGCTGCCCAGCAAGCTGCCCTCTAGGTAAACACATGCACACAGTACACATGCAAGCAATTCTTCATCCTAATATCCAAGCTTCTCATCATGACATACACACACACAGAAAACCATGCCCCTGAAATCTGGCTGTGCTTTCACCCCCATACATTTAATAAGCTTTGTACGCCACAACTTTACATTGCCAAACCTTTAGGAAAATCTTAACTAGAAAACAAAGCTGAGCTCTTGGGTTTTTTAGCCTTGGTATACTGATACCCCCCTCCCACCCCCCACCCCCTTCTCCAGTCACCCCACACACGCAGTGCCGTCTGAAGCTGCTGAAGCAGGAGAGGATCAAGGGACTACCCTCCTCATGGAGGAGGAGTTCATCAGGAACCAGGAGCAGATGAAGCCTCTGGAGGAAAAACAGGAGGTACAGTATTCACATGCCTCTCTGTCTAACCTTCTATCATCTTCCTTTGTGGAACTTTGGATGTCTTGTTCTCTCTGTTTGGGGGAAACCTTAGAGGCCAAGAACAGGGTACCTCACTATCTCTCACTTGCTCCTATTTGTGTGCTGCCTTCTCCTCTCTTTCTCCCTCTGTCTCTTTCTCTCTCATATTCTCATATATGTGATGAAACATTTTAGGAGGAGCGTTCCAAGGTGGATGGACCTGAGAGGAACCCCCATGTCAGTGGGGAACCTGGAGGAGATCATCGATGACAACCACGCCATCGTGTCCACCTCGGTGGGCTCGGAGCACTACGTCAGCATCCTGTCCTTCGTGGACAAGGACCCTGCTGGAGCCTGGCTGCTCTGTTCTCCTCAACCACAAGGTAGGGCAGGGGTGCTTGTGTATGTGTGTGTGTGTGTGTGTCATGCCAGTGTGTGAGCATGTGTTTGTGTAACGTTGTTGTGTGTCATGCCTGTGTGTGTAATGTCCGTGTGTGTGTGTCGTCAGGTCCATGCAGTGATCGGGGTGCTGATGGATGATACCGACCCCCTGGTGACGGTGATGAAGGTGGAGAAAGCCCCTCAGGAGACCTACGCTGACATAGGAGGACTGGACAACCAGATCCAGGAGATCAAGGTCACGAACACACACACACACCTGTTCTTACACACACACACACACACTCAAAACATATACATATCATTCACTTTGTCATTCATGATTGGTGTGTTTGTACTTTTCAAATGGATTGATGTCTGCATGTCTCAATGCCTGGTGCTGATTGGATGTTTGTCCTGACTGACAACCCTTGCTGGTTTGTGGTCCAATCAGGAGTCAGTGGAGCTGCCCCTGACTCACCCAGAGTACTATGAGGAAATGGGCATCAAACCTCCCAAAGGGGTCATCCTCTATGGAGCCCCTGGCACAGGTCAGACACGCACACCCACCCCCCTCAGGTCAATCCACACCATAGTACTTCTACATGTGACTCTCCTACTCTTCTTCTTGGTCATCATCCTCCTCTTTGATTGGTAGGTAAGACCCTGCTGGCCAAGGCGGTAGCCAACCAGACGTCGGCTACCTTCTTGCGTGTGGTTGGCTCGGAGCTGATCCAGAAGTATCTAGGAGACGGGCCCAAGCTGGTCCGAGAGCTGTTCAGGGTGGCCGAGGAACACGCCCCATCTATCGTCTTCATAGATGAGATTGATGCCATCGGAACCAAGAGGTGTGTGTGTGTCTGTGTGCATAGATAGATAATTGTAAGTGCCTGAGTGTTATAGCCTTGTGTATCTTTACTAATGTGTGTGTGTGTGTGTCCCTCGACCAGGTATGACTCTAACTCAGGAGGAGAGAGGGAGATCCAGAGGACCATGCTGGAGCTTCTCAACCAGCTGGACGGCTTTGACTCACGAGGAGATGTCAAGGTCATCATGGCCACCAACCGCATAGAGACACTGGACCCTGCTCTGATTAGACCTGGTACACACACACACACACACACACAGATTCTGGACCCACCCCAACAGCACAGTTACATTAGTTTCCCTAACTTCCTGTCCTCCCCTCCTCTCCTTCCCCAGGTCGTATAGACCGTAAGATCGAGTTCCCCCTGCCGGATGAGAAGACCAAGAGGAGGATCTTCCAGATCCACACCAGCAGGATGACCGTGGCGGATGATGTAACCCTGGACGAGCTCATCCTGGCTAAGGATGACTTGTCAGGAGCAGACATAAAGGTGCATCATGGGAGTACAAATATGGGGGGTTGAATATAGAGTTGAGATGTGATGTTGGTGAGGTCTTTCACAGGACGTTTTTGAGACCCTGATCTGGATCTAACCATTCTCCTTTTCTTCCATTCCTCTCCCAATATATTGTCTCTCCCTCTTTCTTTATACACCCCCCCCTTCCCTCTCTCCCTTCAGGCTATCTGTACAGAGGCAGGGTTGATGGCTTTGAGGGAGAGGAGGATGAAGGTCACCAACGAGGACTTCAAGAAGTCCAAGGAGAACGTCCTTTACAAGAAGCAGGAAGGGACACCTGAGGGACTCTACCTCTAACCTCCCCCAAACCTCCCACCCTCCCTGGTCACTCCCCCAAACCTCCACCCTCCCTGGTCACTCCCCCAAACCTCCACCCCTCCCTGGTCACTCCCCCAAACCTCCCACCCTCCCTGGTCACTCCCCCAAACCTCCACCCTCCCTGGTCACTCCCCCAAACCTCCCACCCTCCCTGGTCACTCCCCCAAACCTCCACCCTCCCTGGTCACTCCCCCAAACCTCCACCCCTCCCTGGTCACTCCCCCAAACCTCCCACCCTCCCTGGTCACTCCCCCAAACCTCCACCCTCCCTGGTCACTCCCCCAAACCTCCACCCCTCCCTGGTCACTCCCCCAAACCTCCCACCCTCCCTGGTCACTCCCCCAAACCTCCACCCTCCCCATCATCCGACGTCTTTCACTACTTCAGTCTCTGTAAAAAATAAATAAAAAGGCATCAATCCTACATCCTGCCCTTCTTTTAGGCCCTGTCTGATTCAACCTGATGGGATAGGTACTTCAGTTCACAGCTGCCTTCAATCCAGTCCCATATCAGATCTCAAGAAGGTTGTACAGCAGGATGTATTCTAGCCGGATGGTACCCCTGCCACCCACAGACTCACATGCAGATCTCTTAACTTGATGTTAGCTGTTCATTTCCCCTCTCTGTAGAATCTTTGGCTGTAATGTTGTGTCTGAGCGTGGCTGAGTATTACATGTTGGCACAATGGCAAACTACACACCTCTGGATTTGTATTTACAATAAAGTTTGTATTGATAATGAAAAGCTCTCTGTCCTAACTCTCTCTGCGTTTACACCCTAACTCTGACCCTGCTGCTACAACACCTCACACTATAACTGTTGTAACTAGAGAGGGTACAATTTCCAGGGAAATTGTAGGGTGTGCTTGCTTGCGTCAGTGGTACAGGGTTTTTAATGCAATTTTTACAACTGATATTCCTGTATATTTTATATAAAAATGCATACGAATACATTTGTCAGACCGGTGTAAAAATGGTCCTAATCTCTGACTTAAACGTCCTTTTAAGTTTTCCCTTCTCGTGATATTTTCAGGCATTTAGCCTACTCATATTGCATTCATTCATTAATAAAGAACCCCCTTTGAAGATTATTCTACGACGTTACCGGCAGAAGATAGAATCGCGATTCAAACAGTACCATCTTCTAACTGAAAATATGCCCTTGCCGAAGGCAAAGCACACCCAATGAGAGTTAGCCGTAACTATAACTAGAAAAAATCTGAACTTAGTCACTTGAGCCATGCAGTGTAAATGCAGCCTAACCCTTAAGAGTAGTGATATTTATAAATGAACAGTCAATCGAAAATATGCTTCCTAAACAAAAACAGTATTTTTGTGTAAAAAGTAACATTTATTAAACAAGTAAATTATTCAAATGGGATACATCAAAATATTTATATTCCCAAATTCACAGTGTCACATCGGTTCCAATGAAATCTGATGTCTATCCAACCAGCCTCTCCTGGCATGGTAGCAGCAGTATCATGGGAAGCATCAGTCCTCCAGCAGGATGTCCATCTCCTGGCATGGTAGCAGCAGTGCATCATGGGAAGCGTCAGTCCTCCAGCAGGATGTCCATCTCCTCCATGGGGAGCCTCAGTCTCAACTCCTTCTCTGTCAGCAGGTCCAGATACTCCTGCATGTGCTCTGGGAACAGACGCACCGCATCCATGTACACTCCCTGTGGAGAGACACACAGAGTTTAGATACAGAATGGAGTTAAAAAGGTACTCAACGTTTTACACTGCACACACACAGTCGTATGATATAATTTGTAGGGGTCGGGGAAAAAATCGATTCACATTCGAAACGCGATTCAGTCTTCTAGCGATTCACATCGATTCACAAATGTAAAAAATCGATGTTATCGGGGCTATGTATTATTATTTTTTTCTTGGAAAAATTGTGCATAGATTTTTTTATCGAATCGTGACCCCAAGAATCGATTCGAATCGTGAGGTACCAAAAAGATTCCCACCCCTAATATTTTGTATTATGTGCTGACCTTGGCCCAGGGGACATCCTGTAAAGCCTTGTAGAAGACAGCCCTGCCCTTCTCCACACTCCCATCAGACACCTGGACAACACACAACATCACCACACAAATGGAAACATTACTCATCACAACTATACACAAAGAAACATGACAACCTTAACACACTAAAATGCAGATACAGCTGGTGTTATATCATCTACTGGAAGGTTGTTGTAAAAGTGTGTGTTTCCTGTTCCTGTCTCACCAGGAAGTGCATGTTCATCCTCCACAGTAGAGGACAGTGGGTCCCCTGCTCGGTCGCTAGGGCGTTCTCAAACAGCGAGCGGATACGGTTGCTAAGTCCGTTCTCTGGCAGGGTGGGGAGTGCTTCGCCTTGGGAACAAGACCTGTACATAGAGACACCCATAGAACAACATTACATCTCATACCCTTCACACAACCCTGATATGTTACAAGGCACAGAGACATGGTTTTGCAACTAAAACAATCTAGAATCAGCTCCTCAGTTCTCACCTGATGGCAGAATCCAGAAGCTGCTTCCTGTGCTGCTCCGCGCTGATGGCAAAGAGCCGAGGCACCACACTGGCACAGCCCCTGGCAATGCCGTGGCAGAACCTCCGCGCCCTGCCGGCACTGTGGTAACGGTTTTCCACCTGTACATAGAGCCTCCACAGGGGGGCACTAGTGGGGTGGAGCTGCAGGGCAGAGGTGAGGGTCTCTCTGAGGGGTCTCAGCGGGTACACACTGGTGCTGGTGTGATAGTGCAACAGCGCAGCCTGCTGGACAGCCAGGTACTCGCACTCCGAGGCTAGCCGGTTAGCACTCGCTACGCTAGCTGGGCTAGGATCCGTGTTAGCATTAGCCAGGTTAGCGTCGCTGTTAGCGTCAGGCCTGGAATGGAGCTGTCCCAGCCTTTCCCTGGCCAGGCTGTACACGGCCTGAGCAGCCTCCACCCCCACAGTCAGGTACTGGAACAGGGCGTAGCAGCCCACCAGGCCCGACACCAGGCTGGGCTGGTTCCACTGCCCCAAGCCTCCAAGCTTCTGCCCCTGAGCATTCAGTTCCTTCCCGGGGTCCTCCTGCTTCTCCAGGCCAGCCAGGCAGGTGTGCAGGGCCAGTTCGTAGGTCCTCCTAGCCTTCAGCACCGCAACGGGAGCCAGCTCTCCAGAAAAAGCTGCGTAGCTCCCCCCCTCAGCTAGTTTGGTCAGAACGTACACAGCAGCTGAGCCCGTGGCTGGCCCAACCTGGCCACCCCCGGCCACGCTCTGTCCTGCTGCCTCCTCTACTTCTAGCTGGGCGTACAGCAGACAGAGGTGGCAGAGGGACGAGTCAGCCAGCCCCCCGGCTACACCCAGCACCAGGGCGGAGTCAAACACCTTGCGGGCGTCTGCCAGATTACCCAGAAGCCACTCCAGGTGTGCGTATTCGCGCCAGAGAGGCAGCCAGCCGCGGTTCTCAGGCTCCTTGAGGAGACACTTGGCCACACGCTTGCTCCTCTTCCCCTGGACGCGAAGACGACGCTTGTTGCCGTGCCGCACGCAGCGCAGCACCTGGATCAGGGAGGTGATATGAAGGTGAGCTGAATGGGGAGAGGGAAGAGCAAGAAGAGAAAGAGGGGCGTAGAGAAGAAGTGGGAAAGTAGGTACCTTGAGTTTTTCGTACTGCAGCCAGCAGAGATACAGAACTGCTCTCTGCTTGGAAGGGAATAGGGGCAGAAGCATCTGGAACACGTTGGTCAGAAACTCCTCCCCCTGCTTGCCCAGATCTGCCCACTTCCTGGCACCCTGCAGGGTGGTCATGTGTCCCACGGGGCTGACCAATGGGGCTGGGAGGTGGTACGCTGTGAGTGGCGGCTGAGCTTGGGGCACCTCCCCCAGGAGAGACAGGTCCTCAAGCAGTGAGCTCCACCAGGGGGCGGTGTGGGCAGAGGAGCAGTCTAGCGCCCCTGTAGGCAAACCCAGGAACTGCAGGAAGTGAAACATTAGACGTAGCTTGAGCTCTGGACTATTCACACGAATCAGAGACTGACCGATGTCATCAAACAGAACCTGGGGGAGAGAGGGGAAGAGAAGGAGGACATAATAACAATAAGTGTTTATAAATAAATACACCAGCTTCATAATAAAACCCATGTGCTCAGAGGCCTCAGCCAATACCTGTCTGTCTGGGTCCTCACAGTCTTCCACCGATTGGCCCTTAGCTTTGTCCGGCCTCCAGGGCAGCCAATGGTTGGCCTCACGGGATGTCTCAATGTCCAACCAGATCCTCCCCTTTGGCCAGGTCCTGTCCTTCAGCTCCTCTTCTGGATCTTCATCATCATCATCATCATCATCTGAAACACACCCATCGCTGAGGTTATACACTGTGTGTGTGCGTGTGTCTGCACGCGTGTGTGTGTGTAGTATGTTACCTGTATTAGGTAGAAGCCAGCCTCCTCTCTCCTGCTGAAGCATCCAGGCCTTCCAGCCTCGGGCGCCCCTCTCTCCCACCCTGGCCTCCCCGCTGTCCCAGAAGGGCTCGAAAAACTCTACCTGCACACACACTGTGTTGTTGAACAAGCTAGGTAATGAATGCAAATGAAGTGTTTAAGATGTCAACACATGCAGGAAGGTGGTCATTAGAACAGATTATATGCGCGATCATGCCTCAGTCTCCGACAGACACAAACGCATTCTCTCTCTCACACACACACACACACACACAAACTGTTTGACAAGTGTCACGAACGTGACACAAGCACTAGAGTAAAGCACATTTATAATCATAAACACTTGATCATCTACTGAACAGGAGATTAACCACCCATCATGTCTTCTCACTCTCTACAGTCCTATTGACACTCTGAGCCGTGTGTGTGTGTGTGTGTGTGTGTGGGTGTACCTGCTGTCTGGTGGGCAGGTCTTTAACGCTGTCTGGTTTGAAGAAGGTGAAGTCTAGCAGAGCCTGGAACAGACACGCAGCCTTCTCAGAGTGTCCCGCCTGACGCAGGAAATGACACTGCTGCACAAAGATGTCTGGCGGCCAGATGGACAGAGAGATGAGGCAGGGAAGAGGGCAGGGGAAAAAAGCAGACTCGTTAAGACAGCCCATTCCTGCATGATTCAAAGCAGGTAGATTAGTGTGCTAGGTACTTAAGAGATGAAAGCATAGGAAGCTTTAATGAGGAGGATGAGTAAGAGTGTGTGTGTTTGCGTGTATGTGTTTGTGTATGTGTGGGATGATGAGAGCGTAAAAGAAAGAAATACCAGATAATCTCTCAGGAATTAAATATTCAACAGGCCAATCAAATCCTCCACCCTCAGGTCACGTGGCTTTCAAAAGCCTTTATTACTTTCTTACTTATTCATTTTAGTATTCATGAGGTTCTGATTATTCTTATGGATAATTAGGGGATGAGAAGCCTACTGAGACTGGTCTGTTTCAGGTTTAATCAACCCTCCCTTTGACAGTTCTTTATAAGACACTACTACAGCTGACATTGTGTTAGTCACCATCAACTATTGGCCTCTTCTGTTACTTTGTCTCCTCTCCTCCTTGAGGGAATCTTCGACATCCTCTACAGCTATGACCAAGCCAGTCATTTCAGGGATTTTCAAAAGGTCATCTGAACCACACAGCTGGGTTTCCCGCAGCACTTTTCATTTAAGGCCGCCTAAGCAACACAAACCTGCCGCCTTAACTACGTTGTTTAAAAAGATTTTTTTTTAAAGCTATATCCGCTGTTGTCTTGTTTTCTCCCTTCCATTCCAAACCGTGACCAACGCCAGTCTCCCTCTGCAGAACGCATTGGAGGAAAAACTCCCCCACCCCCCACCCCGCTCCGCCGGCAAACCCCACCCTACCACCTTAACTAACAAATTTTCTGCGGGAAACCCTGCACAGGTATGTGGGCTGAGTCAGATCCTCAAACAGGAAGCGACTTGACCAGAACAAGAAGCAGACAGACAGCTCTAATTCTGCTCCTCTGCCTGCATGTCTATAACTCAGAGGGCTTAACCAAAAACACTACAATGTTTAACCTTCATATCAAACTGTATGAAATGCATTATCCCTGCTTCACCACTCGATGGCGCCTGTGACCAGGACCAGAGATGAAGCGCCACTGACAGATCCAGATAGTTGCTTTCAGCATTCAGCTATAGAAGAAATCACTTGCAGCTGAAACCAGAGCCGGCGCATTGCACTCCATCTCTGCCTAATCCTCACCTCCCTGCATCCACCCACCCATCCATCCCTCCCCCTCTCCCTCCCTCCCTTCTGTCAGGGAAAACACTCAGGCCAGTCAGACGCTGGGCACCAGCAGGTCGATAGATGCAGCAGGACAGGAACACAGCAGGACAGCAGGAACTGGAAGAAGCACAGGGAAACCTGATCCTGCTCTGCTGTGTGTTCACGTCTGCTGTACTAATATTTACATCGGCTGTTTACATCATCCGCAACCTACAGCGCGTGGCTCCCCTTTCACGGGCAAGGCCACTGCAGCAGACGACGTGAGTCATCACACACACCTAGCCGAGCCAGTCAATCCAGGGGTGGGGGGGGGGGGGGGGGGGGGGGGGGCTGTCAGTCTGCAGTACCAGACGGCTCTGGCAGCCAGGACTAAAGGTGTGAGGGACATGCAGGAAGACCAAAGGAAAAAAAGGGAGGCTGGTTAACGTTGGTCCAGAGTAGTGTGTGAACTCATTTACCCAGCATGCTTTCCTGGGTGCCGGGCAGGGCTGGGTGTGACGTCATACTTCCATCCTGCACAGCAGCGAGCGTGCTCAGGCACTTCCCGTAGGCGGAGTTGACCTTTGACACGGAGAAGGTGCTGAAGTGACTCTGCGTGAACAGCAGGTACTCCCTCCAGATGGGGGCGCTGTTGGGATGCAGGAACACCAGCTTCCTCCACTCTTTCTGCAGGGCTGCAGGCTCGCACAGCTCCCGGCTCAGACGCAGCCTCTCCAGCTGCAGGGCCACGCACCCCGGGTTACTCTCCAACGCGCGCTCCGCGATGCTCATCTTCTTCTCCACAGACGCTCGCAACGACCGTCCGCCACGCTCCGCCTCCCTCGATCCCCCCTCCCCCCCAAACCCTCCCGCATCCCACAGTTCATCCTGGAAGGAGAGATGAGGGGAGAAAAGAGGAGTAAAAGTCAGTAAAAGCAGCAACTCGTGGTTAATGTAACAGTGCCCATCTAACTACGTACCAACCATCTAACTATATACCAACCATCTAACTATGTACCAACCATCTAACTATGTACCAACCATCTAACTATGTACCAACAATCTAACTATGTACCAACAATCTAACTATGTACCAACCATCTAACTATGTACCAACCATCTAACTATGTAACTATGTACCAACCATCTAACTATGTACCAACCATCTAACTATGTACTAACCATCAAACTACATACTAACTACCTATAACTTGTTAACAGACCTGGAAGTGCAAGAACTGCAGCCAGAGCTGAGTGTCTGTGGGCGTCTCTCTCAGCCTCCTGTTGAAGTCCTCCACCCTCCCAGCCAGCAGGGCGGCGCTGCTGTCCTTGTCCCTGGAGGGCTCCTGGCCCTGCCCCTGCTCACTGTGGCCACGGCCCTGTAGCCAGAGGGAGGTGGAGTCATCGTACACCCCTAGGGGGTTGACCCAGCTCACGGGTCCAGATCCCGCCCCTGCACCCCCCTCCTTGGGGCAGAGGGGCAGGGGGATGTACTCGAGGGTGGGGCCGGGTGCAGGCGCCCCGGGGAGGGAGGGAACGGGAGGGGCTTTCAGCAGAGGGCGGGCAGAGGAGCAGAAGTAGCGCTCTGTCTGCTTCCTGTTCTTGTCAGATCGCTTCCTGTTTGAGGATTCGGACTCGGCCCAGCTGATGGCCTGCCTGCGTGGGTCCAGGCCCAGACAGGACTGGCCCTTCCTCCGGTACCTGGAACACAAGGAGACAAGTGAGCTGAGAGAGACAAGTTCAGAAGAGGAAGACTGGGGTGAGGAGAAGGTGGAGACAATAGGGGAGAGAATGATGCAAGAGGGAGAAGAAGACAGAAGGGGAAAAAAAGGGGGTGTTACCTGGCAATGTCTCCCCTGTACAGAGACTTGTACTGCCAGTTAGCAGAGTCTGCTTTGCGGTCCAGACAGAAGAGCTGGGCAGGGGGACTCTGGAGGTCATCCAGCCACGCAAACTTCCCCTCCAGCTGGCACTGGACCTGGGGCTGCTGACTGGAGAAAAAGAGACAGACAGACAGGCAGACAGACAGGCAGACAGGCAGACAGGGCAGAAAGACAGACGATCACTAAAGAGATATAAGTAACACTATCATAACCAATCTATTCTACCATGAAGGTCCTGCTCCCTGGGAAGTGTTTGAGACAGTGGGAGATCTCGGAAGATAGATGAGTTACCAACCTCTTAATGGGGAGTCTGTCCTTGAGAGAGAGAGAGAGAGTGTGTGTGTGTGTGTGTGTGTGTGTGTGTGTGTGTGTGTGTGTGTGTGTGTGTGTGTGTGTGTGTGTGTGTGTGTGTGTGTGTGTGTGTGTGTGTGTGTGTGTGTGTGTGTGTGTGTGTGTGTGTGTGTGTGTGTGTGTGTGTGTGTGTGTGTGTGTGTGCGTGCGTGTGTGTGTGGAGGGTACAATTTCAGATACAGGCTGGTTCAGAGACAAGAGACTTGGCAGTCGACCAAAATACTCAAACCTCCCCGACACGCTTCCCAGAAACACTCTCACTCTCCCTGTTTCTCACACAGTCACAGACATTGTTCGTAGTTCTAGAACGCAGGGTCGTGATTCAAGGGACACGGGTCATACCTAGGCTCCTCTGCATCCTTTTTCAGAAGGTCGCTGGGATAGACGGTGTCTGAATCCGACCCGCTGCTGTCTGAAGGCCTCCCGCTCCTCTTTCTCCTGTGCTTCTTCTTCTTCTTCTTCTTCTCCTTCTTCTTCCTCTTCTTGGACGAAACATCATTCCGGTCTTCCTCCTCCTCCTCACTTGACAACAGTCTGAAGAGTGATTCATGGATGGATTATAGGCATTCTTTACAGACAGACATACATACATACATACATACATAGATGAGACTTGATATATAAAAGGCTACCGACAGCTTACCCACCTTTGCTGCCTCTGTGCTATGCTTGAAGCCAAATATATCTAACCCTGTAGTCGCTTCTATAGTTGCCATTAGGCCTACCACACAAAGACTTTTTAAATACATCTCACAGAGCAACACATCAACTGTACAGGGCTGCAGTGAATCATGGTGGGCTGTAGGGAGTAACGGCATAACGATTTTGGAGGTTTATGATGACTGTGCAGCAGCCAGCATTGGTACCTTGTATCTGCTGCTGGCTGCTTGAGCTGGATAGACTTTTCTACCGCACGCTGGTGAAGGGAAAGAGCCTCGTCGGAGCGGAAACTTTGGTTGGTCAGCCATTCCAGTTCTGTGATGGGCAGAGGAGAAAGGAATGGTTAATCAATTGAGCAATTAGCTCTTTGAGGCATTCAGCTTTCAGCCTGAGGATGGATCAGCTCTGGTGACAGCTGCATTAAGAACGATTGAGGTATCAGTGGAGAGGGGTTGAGGGGAGAGAGGAGGGGAGGGGAGGGGAGACTGTGGTGAAGGCAGTGAAGATAGCCCAGTCCAGAGAACTGTCAATGTGAACCAGTAAGCACGCTGTAAACTGAAGCATATATACAATCTCTGTGGTTAATAAAAATGAGAAATGAGTAGATGGTGAGGTGTCAAAAGAACTGCTGACTGTGAGTCTGAGCTGGTGTAACTGCTGTTGTGCCTGTTGCTGTCCTCAGCTCCAGAGTTGAACGTTTATACATTCCCCGCGGCATTCACTTTGAGTTCTCCCTCAAATAGCAACCCACCTGTTGTTGTTACATAGCCTACTTGTTTGGACCGACACAAACTGCTGTATGTTCATGCATTTGCGTTCACATTTTTTACACTCCGTAATAAGTGAGCAATGCGAATGTGATCGCGCCAATCTAACGTAGCACTACGTTTAATATGTTTGATGATTTGATCTTCATTAAAGATTAAGACGTAGCCAAAACGTTAATTTAGCTAGACAAGAGTAGCTAAGGCAGCAGTGTTATATAGAAAGCCACTAAAAGATATTTCGACATCAGTTATGTTAACTAAGGAGACAACATATCTATAAACAAGACATGTGATTCTTACCTTTATGTGGTTCGTCAACTTTTGTACTCGCTAATCCTGCAAACGCTGGAAACAGTGCCATGTTACCGCTGCATGTAAACAGTCGCAGGGATGTGACGTCATATGAGTTGACAGCTCAAGTGGAGAATTTACTCTTGAATCCCTTCCATTACGCGAGTTTCTTGTATGCATACAGTTAATACTGTTTATATTAGTTATAACTGACTTTGTTCAAATGTGCTCACGCAGGACTCATTTTATTTCTGTGGATGGCACAGAATAAAATAAAAAGTAAACTGCACATAAAGACTTCTTTATATGCTAATCAAATAGGTCTTCTTTATCACAAAGTTGGGGTACGTCAGATCATAAATCTATATTAATAACGTAGAGTTTGTTTTTATGGTTTCATAATTTAGCCTGTAGATGTTTTCATCCATTATCTTTTAATAAATCTTTATACTGCAGATAAATATAAAATAAATCATAATGTAACGTTTACAATTTATATTGGAAATGTATGTTACACCTAATATGCCGTTTTTCAATTCTGCGACAGCATAAATATAGTTTGAGTGTATTTTGAGCGACCAATCGTAGATCACCACTCCTCCCTGCATGTATCAAACCCCCGGTCTTATTAGGAGGTGCGACTATTCGCGACTCGAATGACAGAACCTTCAGAATCAAAAGAATTGTAGAAAAAAAAATGACATTATAATTAAATCAACTCCATTATATAGTATATATTTGCGACGTCTTCCTAAAAAATGAGTTGGTTGAATCGGCGCCATTGCTTGACGCATTGCAGATCTAACGTAGCCAATCTTGAGCAGTTGTACAGTGTGCAGAATATTGCAGGTCTACTGTAACCAATGAGCAAGCTCGTCTCAAAAAGAGCTGCAATTTCTCCAGCGTCAACAGTCTGACCAGCGTGTATTCTTCCGCAGAGATAAAATAGTGCTTTGCAAAAAATAGTACGCCACTGCTCAAATTCAAGCGCAATAGCGTTCTCAACGACCTGTCAAACGGAGATACACAATGAGGCCTCTACTGTTTCAGCAGTGCAAATTCCTATGTTCACAGTAAACTGTGCTTTCAGCACTTTTAGTCTTGTTAACCTAAGGCTGCAGTGAAGTTAAGTGATACATGAAACTTTCAACTTGATTCTTTAAATAGTCTACACTTGGTAAATAGGCTACCGGACAGAAGTTATAACATCTATCATAATAACATTGTCACAACAAGTTGCAAAAGATGTGTATTTCATTACCAAAATAAGTCGTTAGGTTATCTGAATACGTATTAACAGTAGCCTAACCCATAACCGTTGGAGCTCATATTAACATGTTTTTTTTCTCCAGAACCACTTATGACCATTTGGGTTTCATTTCCAGGTGCTATATTTTCCACACTGTTACTTGTGACTAATACTATATCCTAGACCATAAAATAACACTTACAACCACTTTTAACTTGTTTGTCAGTGCGGTCTGCCATGTGAATAAGATGTTGCATGATACCATGGCCCTTGGTAACACTGGGGTGGTAACACCGACATATCTTCCCAGTTTAATAGTGTTTCTTCAGAGGCTAGTAATCATTTAAACTACTTTGGAGAAAGTGGTTTGCTTGTAGTCTGGTGCAAGCTGATAGTCAAGACTGTTCCATCTCTCCCTCACCCTTCCATCCGTGCCAAGTGTGGTGCTGATGAGAGAGAGATCCTGCCGACCCTGCAGAGAGAAAATGCGGAAGTGAGTGAGCAGGGTTTCCAGCGGCGGAGGAATACACACAGCTATATAGCAGCAGACAGTTGTGGCCACACACACCTTTCAGCCCATCATAGAGTTCCTTGGGTGCGGGTCAATCTCGTAGTCTAGCTTTAGAAAACCAAACTATACAGCACCGACAGACATGGTACGTATTATATGATACATTGAATGTGTGAGTTTGTATATGTTATTGCAGAACATTTAAGGCAGGGTGGCTGTGATTTTCATTGCATGGTAAGCCTCAACCGGAGTGCTTTCGAACTGAGCTTTCGAACCATTCAATGGAGTGGTCGCTCTGTGCGTCGATGTTGTCTGTTAGTTTTACTGATGTGAAATAGTTGTTATTTATAACCTCTCGTTGCCTATTCGGTTCTTCTTGTCGTGTAATGAATGGGTTGACGACTGCCGACTGGTCATAGACACTGATAACCGATCTGATCGGCTCTGGTGATACGAGGATGTGCCGTCTCCTATGTGCTCGACTCCACGCGCGCTGCAGATTAGACGCAGTTAACTCTGTTTTCAAGTGCTGGATGATGAATCAGAATTCCTGAAATGTGGATCTGAACGTTTAAGAGTTTCAAACGTGTGTTACGTTAAAATGTGTCCAGGCTTGGTGTTAGAGACCCTCGAGATTTTATGTCATATGCTCTCTCACACACGCTCAGGCTCTCACACATACACACACAGGCGGATAGTTGGACTTTAGAGGACTCATAGTAATGTAGCTATCTGTTGATGCGGTCCAACGGCTACCGCACATCAGAAATACAGACGCCGTTAATCACCACCTAAAATGCGGTTGTTTTTTGACTCCTTTTCTTTGCAACCCCACCCACATTTGTTACATGGAAGTGAAAAGTAGCCCCTAGACTATTTTGTCATCTCTCTGGACCAGTTCGGTCAATGTGAACGGGAGGGGTGAAGAAATAACCATCTATTTTAAATAGCATTGAAGGCAGGCTATTTCCATGTAATAATAATGAGAAGAAATTTGGTTCAAGCTTGCAGCAATGCCTGTCCCATTTTATTGGATTCATTCATCACAATCACAGCGCATGATGTAACACAACACACAATATGGACCATATGCGTCTTGACAATTTGTATATCTTTATTATGAAATCACAATTCTGCGGTAGATTCCGTGTCGAATGGGTTGATGTAATGGAACTCTTAACATGGTTTTATGACTACGCGTTTGTCATGGATCCAGATGAAGACATCTCCGGTCGGGCAGATCATCACAGACACTTGATACACACCGACTGACTAAGGTTCTGTTCGGTTTACCGTTTCTTAATTGCTCTCTCAAGGAGCCCATCGTTCAGGAGACGCGCCTCACTTCGCGCCCGCCGTGGGAGGGTGGATGAGGTTGTGTAACCAGCGGGGAAGGGGAGGGGGGGGGTGAAAACATGCATCTCAGATTAAATGATGTTCTAGTGCTAAAAGCACGCCTTGTTTCCCCGAGAGTATGGAAGGAATGCATCCAAAGGAGTGGGAATAACAAAGCTATGTATTGTCTCAACATAACCATAAACACAATCACTCTCAGTCATAACTGCAGGGAAACGATGGATTTAATCTCCTTCTGTTCCAAGTTGTAGAACGATGACGGTTCTCAGCCTACTCTCCAGTCACACCCAGTCACACAAACCCAGAGTTGAGGAGAATATGGAAGAGAGGAGAAGAGGGCAAGAGAGAATCTTCAAAAAGACCTCCACAGAGACCTAAAATCCTTTGAAATGTCCTAGTAAAAGCATTGAAAGGATCTCACTGAACTGGGTTGCTGTGGTGCAAAAGACCTTGAAAAGCTTTCTAAGAGGACAGTGTAGAAAGTCTAAGCCATTTGAGTGGGCAGCGCTGAACAGTTCTTGTGTCTCCATGCAGAACAAGATACAGTATTATCCTCGGTTCACCATCTCAGAATACCCACAGGCACCATGCTAGCGTACACTGACTCTGGTGACTGGCTAACTTGCTGGCTGACTAACTAGATAAATAACTCATTGACTGAATGGCTTTGTTCTCAGTCTAGATAGCAATACAGACTACCTGACTGACTCACCTGTTTTACAGCCTGTTACTACAGTTACAGTCATAACTGGTAAAGTCACTTACAAGCCTGCTCCTGTTCCTGACACTGTGGGATAGCTTTTCCAGGATGCAGTTATGAGGGAAGTTACCATGGTGTACTGTTGGCCACCGTTCCCACTGTGGGTGGTATGATGTTGAGTCCCTTCTGGAGTCCGCTATGACATGGGTGGGTGTGTGGTTGCCATGGTGAGCGGTAGATAGCTGGCCAGGTTTTTTAGCTCAGTAGGCCAGCAGCATAGCAGTCACATCCAGGCCAGATTCCTGGCAAGCCCTGCACACTGCTTCGCAATCCAGGCCAGATTCCTGAGAGGAGTGAGTGTGTGAGTGAGGGTGTGTGTTGGGAGGGGGGTGATGTTGGAGGTAACTGTGGATCAGGCAGGGTTGCAGTGTTTCTACAGAGGGCCCCCGGCTGCAGTATCTTCTGCATGCAGTCGCAGATAATCCATTGCAATCCTGGAGAGCAGGTAGAGGTGAGGTCTTCTGGGTCAGACTGCTGCTACATAGCAGGACCCTGGAGCTGTGGAGGTCTATTCTTGTCATCTCTAAGGAGAGCGTGGCTCCAGAGGCTGTGTGTCTGTGGGCAGTGTACAGGGTGCGTCAGGAGGAGAGGTGAGAGCTGTGTGTCTGTGGGCAGTGTACAGGGTGCGTCAGGAGGAGAGGTGAGAGCTATGTGTCTGTGGGCAGTGTACAGGGTGCGTCAGGAGGATATGTGAGAGCTATGTGTCTGTGGGCAGTGTACAGGGTGCGTCAGGAGGAGAGGTGAGAGCTGTGTGTGTGTGTGTGTTGTCTGCACGCTGACCTGGCACACGGCGTCACGTGAACATCTGGTCATGTGACCTGTCCCTAATCAGGGAAATGACCTGTCTTCCTGGGGGGCTGTAACGGTAGCGATATGCTGACAGACCGGCTCGTGGTGAAAACCACCCGGCAACACATCAGTCACTCAAGCAACAGGCCTCTGTTGAAACGTTGAAATGGAGGAAGTGGTGTCTCCGGACACCCAACACCTCTTCAGCAGGAGGTGGACACGTCAGCAGTCAGTCCAACCATACCACCCCAGGGCTGAACTGACCAGCTCTCACCCTGACCTACGCTGCCCTGGCAGGGCTGGACTGGGCTGGGCACCCCCTGCGTACCCTTTCAGCACCAGACACCTCCTGGCGGGGCCTGAGGATAGACACACTCTCTAGATACACCGTGATAACCACACAGAGACTGAGAGAGCCAGTCAAGCAGACAGACTGGTAGAAAGTAAGAAAGATAGACACAGGCAGACAGACAGACGGACTCTGACAGACAACTTGGCAGACAGAGAGAGAGACAGACAGTTTGAGATCACAGCGAGGGACCGAGAAACATCCGGGGAAGAGAGGCAGCCGGACAGGAGGTGTAACAGGCGGGAGGGACAGACAGGTGACCAGCCATGCTGCCTAAGAAGCGAGCCCTGTACCTGGAGCAGGACCTGGTGTCTCTGTCCATGGTCTACGAGCTCCTGGACCAGCAGCAGTTCTTCTACCAGGAGCTCATCCAGCAGCAGGAGAGGAACTACAGGAGCTTCTTGCAGATGCTGGTGGACTCCACCTCCTCGCGCTTCGACGGCCTGGTCAAGGAGCTGCAGGACTTGAAGAACGGCCTGCAGAGCACTCGCAAGGACCTGGCCGAGGTCAAGCGCCAGGGCGGGCAGAACGCCAAGCGGGCGGAGTTCCTAGCCGAGGGGCTGGTGATGGTGCGGGGGGCCATGGACGGACTGACGGCCAGGGGGGTGGGGGGGGCGGGGGCCACTGGGGAGTTGAAGGCTAAGAAGGCTCCTCTCCTCTCCGGGAGGGACGGGGGCAGGAAGGAGCCCTGGCCGGACACAGAGCCCAAGGCTAAGAGACTGGTGGCAGACCTGACAGACATTCACTTTGATGCCTTTCAGGTCCAGACGCAGACACACACACCTTAACGCTCTGAACCTAAACACACACAGGTGTAACAGTAGTCAACCAGTGATGTATCGGTATGGAGCACATAGGGGTGGCTCTGTCTAGACTTTGTTTCACAATGATTGCGTTAATTTAAAGTTTGTGTTAGTGGGGTTGTTATTTTGTACTGGGCAGACTGTGGTCATGGCAGACTGGTCTGGGTGGGTGTGGATCAGGCTGTGGGGTCTCATTAATGCTGTTTAAAGAGGCCAACTGTCTGACTGCCCCATCAACTTGTTAGGTTGTTGACAGGCTGGCTCTTTGACTGTCTGTCTCTGTGGAGATGAAGGCTGTCAGGCTGTTTGGCTGGCTGTGTGTTTGTCCGGCTGGTTAGGCATCTGCCCCCTGATACATATTCATTCTCATGAATATGTATGTGTTTGTAATAATTAGCAGGATATGTAAATTAGACAAGGGAATCAATGCCCGTGCATCAGAAGAGCCAATCAGAATGTTCCATTTTAAGCAGCTGTGAGTTTGGATTGGCTAGGGCTGGTCTCTCAAATCCGGTGAGGGTGGGCAGTGACATCTGTGTTTACTCCACAAACCAGTACACCTACATACTGTCCCCTGTCTGCAGTGCATATATAATAGTGCTTATTCTGTTGTTCATAAGACTGCATACATTGCACTGCATATGTTGATGAACTCTCTGGTGTCCCACTTCCTCCCCCAGGCGGACCAGCTCACAGAGGAACAGATCGCTGGTAAGCAGCTGTGGCAGCTAGTGTGACTGCTACTCCCTGATGGAACCAGCAGTGAGGATAGCTGCAGTGTGTTTACTACAGACAGTCCTTAAGCTGCACTATGTACTATAGTATGTATACTAGAGAAAGTCCTAAAGCAGCACTATGTAGTATAGTATTATGTTTACCAGAGATAGTCGTTAAGCTGTACATGTACCATAGTAGAATGTGAGACAACTTATTATCCAAGACCTGGACAATGTGTATCTGCACCAGGTCCTACATATGAACCGTGTACCTTGTGTGAGTGCGTGTGAGTCAGACGGCTGTAGAAGACACTCAGCCATGCCGGCTGTGTTCTCTCCCCGCTGTGCAGAGTTCAAGGAGGCGTTCTCCCTGTTCGACAAGGACGGAGACGGCACCATCACCACCAAGGAGCTGGGCACAGTCATGAGGTCACTGGGTCAGAACCCCACAGAGGCCGAGCTGCAGGACATGATCAACGAGGTGGACGCAGACGGTGAGTGTGTGTGTGTGTGTGTGCCTGTGTGCGTGTGTGTGGACCATATGGATTGTAGGTTCTTCCAACAACCAGCTTTTGAAGGACCTGAATGCCTTCAGGCCGGGGTGTAGCTGCTCCAGAGACAGGTGTCTGGCTCTGTAGACTGGATCAGGAGTATGCCAGGACGTAGCAGCTGTCAAGCACATGCCCACACACACAGGCTACTAAAAAGATTTACTACTGAGGATTACTGTTGTGTGTGTGTGTGTGTTGCTGGTGTAATGGGGTTATCCTTCCCCCCCCTGATCTTGTGAACTAGTCAAGCAGTGCCTGCATGTAATCTTGTCATGGATCTAACCAACCTGGTCACCTGACTTCACCTCACACACCCGACCTCTGACCCCCACTGCTTTCTCTCGGTTACCAGGCAACGGGACCATTGACTTCCCAGAGTTCCTGACGATGATGGCGAGGAAGATGAAGGACACGGACAGTGAGGAGGAGATCCGAGAGGCCTTCAGGGTATTCGACAAGGTGGGTCGCTGCCCCGTGTGTGTGTTTGTGCCCAGAAACATGTGTGTGTGTGTGACCGTGCGTTCTGGCCCTCCGCCGCAGGATGGTAACGGCTACATCAGTGCAGCCGAGCTGCGTCACGTGATGACGAACCTGGGGGAGAAGCTGACAGACGAGGAGGTGGACGAGATGATCAGAGAAGCCGACATCGACGGAGACGGACAGGTCAACTACGAAGGTACGCGCTCGCACGCAAGACCGCACGCACGACCACCATCTATGGATCTACACGCTCTCTCTTTCTGTCACTCTCTCTGTCACTGTCTTTAACTGTCTCTCTCTCCCTCTCTCTGTTTCTCTCTCTGTCACTGTCTTTAACTGTCTCTCTCCCTCTCTCTGTCTCTCTGTCACTGTCTTTAACTGTCTCTCTCTGTCTCTCTTTCTGTCACTGTCTTTAACTGTCTCTCTCCCTCTCTCTGTCTCTCTCTCTGTCACTGTCTTTAACTGTCTCTCTCTCCCTCTCTTTGTCTCTCTCTCCGTCACTGTCTTTAACTGTCTCTCTCTCCCTCTCTCTGTCTTTGGGATATAGCTATATCCTCTCCTCTAGCAATAATATGATGTTGTGCCAATGTAACCAGAACAACAATCTCCACGGTAGCAATGACAGGAGATGACTCGTTGTTTTAATTGCGCAAGACCAGCAGACATTCATACACCCCCTTGCAGCATCTTTCAACATAAACCTTCTAATGTTGTTGTTGCTGTTGCTATGCTCCACCCTTCTAATATGTTGTCTATTTGCTTTGCTTTTTTCTGCAGAGTTTGTACAAATGATGACAGCCAAATGAACCCCCGCCCTCCTGATCTCCTTAGAAGACAAAAAAGAATCAGTCAAATGTTTTACTTACCTCTTGCAAAAATATACATTTATTCATACTGTTTCTGTATAGAAAACATAACTGAATGTTGAAAAACAATAAATTCTGTCCACATAAAGAAGTTTAAAGAAAAAAAAAAGTTGAAAAAAAAGCAAAAACAAAAATGAGTTGCATGTACTGGTTAGTGGTCGTGTCCCAGCGCAGAGTTCAACACCAGTAATACCTGATCTAATAGGCTACCTGTTAACCAACCAGCAGCTACGCACTGCTCCAGGAGGTCCACCTCCTGGTCACATGTGCTCGTGGTGATGTTTGGGCTGGCCAATCGTCTTCTTTTATCTCCTGTTTCTGTTCTTCATGCATGCAGCTTGAGAGGCGGGGCCTCGGCGAGGCGAGGCTTAAACGTCCCGCCCCCACGATGCCCTGGGATTGGTGGGCTTCTGGACAGTCTATCTGGAAACAAGCTCTGAAGGGGGGGAGGGGGGGGGGGAAATCGCATAGAGGTTGTGTAAATGGGACATTTGCAGTTTGCTTAATGAATTACAAAAGAGATATTTTTAAGAAAATGATCATTTAAAAAAATAACTCATTTTAGATTATATGTTTGGCATGTTGGGGTTATTCAGTTTATTTGTTGTGAGTGGATATTTGGGGGGGAGGGTGGGGGGAGTGAGGTAGGGGCTGTTAGGTCCGGGTGGGGGAGGTGGGGGCAGTTGACTCGTACTTCTGTTTTTTCTGTTAGAGACCCTGGCAGGGGTTAGGAGGAGGTTGGGGAGGAGGTTGGGGGGGGGTGAGACAGAAGGAGAGTGCAGCACCGGGGTCTTGTTCTGACTGTTCATGTTGAGTTCAGTTGATCTTCATTCCAAGTTGTACATGCTAGTCTTTTAATTTTTTTTTCCAATAAAAGACCATGAACTTAACTGACCTCTTGTTTGTGTGTTTGTTTGTTTGTTTCTGGTCTAACCAATAAGCCTGGTGAATTAGTCAACACTCACAAACCAGCATGCGCACAGCACACAGACTAGGAGCCACTTACAGTACAGCAGACACTGGCTTCACCATGGCAACGCTTCTTTTTTTGGAGCCGTTACTCCTAAGTGTGTGTGCGTGAGGGTTCATGAGGACTTCTCAGAATGGTTTTCATCTGCGAACGTCTGCCTTCAGAGAACCTGTGGTTGCCAGGCAACAGCAGCATCCTGGGCCGAATGACAGGATGAGGAGAGACACGTGGGAGTTCTGAAGAGAAAGAGAGGGAGGAAGAGGGATGGAAGGCGAGATACTGAGGGAAAGGGGGGTGGACAGAGAGATGTACAGGAAGCAATACGTAGATGTAGTCAGTGAGAAAGAAAGGAATCAGGGAGATACTAGAGATGGGAAGAGAGGAAGATGAAGGAGATCAGAGGGAGATGTGCAGAAGGACTGAGCCCGCAGCTCCATCAGCCTCAGCATCCCTCCCCCCTCGTTCCCTGCCTGCCCCTTCTCCCCTCCTCCCCCTGTCCCCTCCCCCTCTCCTCTGCTATAGAAGCAGTCTTGCTGTCCCTGGTTAGCTGCTTATGCAACAGTGCTTGTTAATACAACCAGCCGAAGTACACTCCTCCATTCCTACACTGTAGCATGAGCTGTTGCCACACTCAGCTGGCTGCTACAGGTTCCTGTAGTCTCTGTGTGTGTGTGTGTGTGTGTGTGTATTTGTGTGTGCATGCATGCATGTACGTGTGTGTTTGTGTAAGTGTGTGAGAACAGTAGTGTCCTGGCTGCCACTGTGTTGTTCAGTGGTGGGGAACAGAATGTAGTGACAGAGCGTGGGAGGAGAGGAAAGAGGGATGAGGAGAGGAGAGGAGAGAACGAAAGGAGCAGGGGGAGAGGAGAGGCTGACGAGGATGCAAGGAGAGGAAGATGAGGAAGAGAGGAGAGGGGGATGAGGAAGAGAGGAGAGGGGGATGAGGAGGAGAGGAGAGGGAGATGAGGAAGAGAGGAGAGGGGGATGAGGAAGAGAGGAGAGGGGGATGAGGAGGAGAGGGAGATGAGGAAGAGAGGAGAGGGGGATGAGGAGGAGAGGAGAGGGGGATGAGGAAGAGAGGAGAGGGGGATGAGGAGGAGAGGAGAGGGGGATGAGGAGGAGAGGAGAGGGAGATGAGGAAGAGAGGAGAGGGGGATGAGGAGGAGAGGAGAGGGGGATGAGGAGGAGAGGAGAGGGAGATGAGGAAGAGAGGAGAGGGGGATGAGGAAGAGAGGAGAGGGGGATGAGGAGGAGAGGAGAGGGAGATGAGGAAGAGAGGAGAGGGGGATGAGGAGGAGAGGAGAAGGGGATGAGGAGGAGAGGATAGGGGGATGAGGAGGAGAGGAGAGGGAGATGAGGAAGAGAGGTGAGGGGGATGAGGAAGAGAGGAGAGGGGGATGAGGAGGAGAGGAGAGGGGGATGAGGAGGAGAGGAGAGGGAGATGAGGAAGAGAGGAGAGGGGGATGAGGAAGAGAGGAGAGGGGGATGAGGAGGAGAGGAGAGGGGGATGAGGAGGAGAGGAGAGGGAGATGAGGAAGAGAAGTGAGGGGGATGAGGAGAAGAGGAGAGGGGGATGAGAAGAGGCTCAGCGTAGCGTGATGTGCCACAGGCCCACGCGTTGATAGACAAGCTACATTTACAGTGTCTGTGTGTGTGTGTCTGTGTAGTGGATGTCATGTAACTGTATATGTTTGTGTTAGCACAGTGTATGTGTGTTTTTCTTGCAAGCGTAAGTGCACACACACACACTTATAATAAATCAAAGTATAGCTGAATAATGGAGAACAGAAGAGATGATGAAACAGAGTGTAAGAGTTTTTTCAGGCAAAAAGAGCTTCCCTGTTAACCTGACCCTGTGTGTTTGTGAGTTTGCCTGGATTAGTGTCTGTGAGTGCATGCATGAGTTTGCATGTGTGTGTCTGTGAGTGTGCCTGTATGTGTGTGTGTGTCTGTGTGTGCCTGTATGTGTGTGTGTGTCTGTGTGTGTGCCTGTATGTGTGTGTGTGTGTCTGTGTGTGTGCCTGTATGTGTGTGTGTGTCTGTGCCTGTATGTGTGTGTGTGTCTGTGTGTGTGCCTGTATGTGTTTGTGTGTCTGTGTGTGTGCCTGTATGTGTGTGTGTGTGTGTCTGTGCCTGTATGTGTGTGTGTGTCTGTGTGTGTGCCTGTATGTGTGTGTGTACACCTCCTGGAGCAGGGCCCACCCTGGAGTCAGAGTCGTCCTCTCTCCGGGCACATCCTGCCTCCCTGGGGGAGCCAGCACACCTGACCCCTCTGGCCTCCAGGTGAACTCTGTGTCATGTCATTCTCTCTGACACACCAATTCATTAACTGAGGGTGGAGGTCACCTAGTCGGGACTATGTCTCTTATCACATTTCCAGGAGACCCAACACACACACACTTACACACACACACACTTACACACACACATAGGACAGGGACAATATGCAGTGGCCACCTCAGCCTCTGTTAGAAACACCTTTCGTGTACATGTACTGGAATCTGGATCAAGTATGTTAATAAAGCTACCAGACCCCAGTCAGGAGGCTGGCCACCCAGAGGGTTATGGCTGTTCCTGGGTTCCCCAGCGGGCAGGCCTGCAGAGGGCTGTGGCCGTCTGAGGGCTAGCAGAGGGCTGTGAGGTGGCCCCTGGGGGGGCCGTCTGAGGGGGCACCCCGGCTCAGGAGGGCTCACAATAAAGCATGACTTTGCAGAAAGAAGCTCTGGAGAAAGAGGACCAGCAGATTAATTACTTCCTGTTTTCTTCAAAGAGGAAGTAGGCCACAGGGGAAATCAGCGAATACGTGTTCTGCAGCTCCAGAGACGGAGGTTAGGGGGCTGTACAGTGTCTCCATTCACCTCTCCACCAAACCTCATTAAACTTCAATAAACAAGAAGTATAGTATATATATAAACACTCAATCATACTAAACCAACTCCATCTCACCCACACCCTAACACCCTCCAACCCCTCCTGGGGCCCTCAGTTTCATCCAGGGAGAGCAGGGCTGGGAGGGAGTGTGTCAGAGAAGATGGGTTTCTGGAATGCCATTCAGGGGCTTCATTCAACCCCAGCTGTTCAGAGCGGGGCTCAGTCTGAAGTCAGGAGTGCGTGAGCCCAAGGAGCAGGGCTGAGGCAGGCCTGAGGCAGGGCTGAGGCAGGGCCAGGCTGCTGGAGAGTTCACAACCTCCTGGCTGACTGGCACACCAGAGAAACATGATGCTCCTGGTCAGACCAGTCTGTCATTGTGTGTTTGTGTGTGTGTATGTGTGTGTGTATTCGGACTTCTAAGTTGCATCCCCTGCCTGTGACCTCAGATCATAAGTTTGAGTGTGTGTGTGTATACAGGTGAGAGTTGGCTGTTTGAGTGTGTGTGTGGAGGAGGGTCAGGAGAGAGTCACCTGTGTGTGTGTGTGTGTGCCTGCAGCCTGTCATCGGAGGATTAGCACGCGTGTGGTACCCCTGACAGTCTTTGTCCTATCGTGTCACAGCTCTGAGATCCCCCCCGGGCAGAAAGATCCAGGCTACGGCCTCCTGGGCCGTACACACACACACACACACACACACACACCCACACACACATATGCTCATACACTTACACAAACACACATGTGCTCACATACACACATACTCCACTGAGGTGGAGGTTTTGTGTAGTGTTAATTAGTGTGGTTAGGGTTATTATTATTATTATTATTAGGGTTAGGGTTATTATTATTATTATTATTAGGGTTAGGGTTATTATTATTATTATTAGGGTGAGGGTTATTATTATTATTATTATTAGGGTTAGGGTTATTATTATTATTATTATTAGGGTTAGGGTTATTATTATTATTATTATTAGGGTTAGGGTTATTATTATTATTATTATTAGGGTTATTATTATTATTATTATTAGGGTTAGGGTTATTATTATTATTAGGGTTAGGGTTATTATTATTAGATGTAGCATTTTAATGCCCATATTTGAATGGTCCGGCAGGATAGGGTTAATTGGTGTGGTTAATCATCACGCATAGTTCTCAGAAAAGTCTCTCCTACAGGGAGTGATGTTGCCAGACAACAACTGTACCCAATATAATAGAAAGCAGCACTTAAGGTGTTGTTGAGCTTTAATGCCAGAGAAAAACAGACAGAGAGAGAAGCCCCAGAAGGTTCTATTAATACCTGTCTCACCTCTATTCCTGGTCCAGCCCAGTTCTCCAGAGATGTAGACTGTTCCTTTCCATTATCTAAGAAACACTGATTTGTTCGTTTGGTATAATTGCATACACACATTGCTAGGCTCTATCACATCATATGCAAGTAACTCATATTATTATTATCGTTACTAGTAGGTCAACGTTACAGTAAAGATGTAGAAGTCTTAACTATGAATCTACATTATTACTTCCACAGGCTTGTATCTGGCCTCTGTCAGACCTAGAAATCTCTCACACTCCTTCCTCTAACACTATGACCTGGTTGGCCTCAGATGTGAAACTGCAGTCTTATTAGTTAAGTTTCTAAGTTTCTAAGTTATCATACTGTCATCACTGTAGGTACATAGGCTCTAGGTTAACTTGCTGTCTTCACCGTAGATATATAACCGTTTACTTGAGGGTTTAGGTTGGTTGAGGTGCAGTTCTGTGGGAGTATGTGAAGTCCTCCGTGACATTGCTTGTAAAAAGAGCTTCACAAATAAAATTTGATTGAATTTACTGTCAAGGTAGATATATAGGCCCTAGATTTACTATCACCCGTGTAGGTATACTGGAGGTCCAACAGTAAGTTAAGTGCCCTGCAGGTGGATGTGCAGGGTCATAACTGGCTCTCGTACTATTTTATTTCTCTGATAATGTTGTTACTAAATTACATTTACAGCCCAGTGACACTTCCTTCTCTGCTGCAGGCTGCCATTTTATCATAACTCATAATGTGTGTATGAGAGTGTGTGTGTATGAGAGTGTGTGTGTGTATGAGAGTGTGTGTGTATGAGAGAGTGTGTGTGTGTGTGTATGAGTGTGTGTGTGTGTGTGTGGGTAATTGGCTGGAGCAGAGCGCCGAGCTGCATTAGTGTCAGGCCAGCAGGCAGGCGCAGGACAGAGTGGCAGCTGCTGCAGAGGGATGAGGCAGCAGAACTGAGGATGTGAACTGCAGGGTGTGTGTGTGTGTGTGTAGGGAGGGAGGGGGGGGGTTAGGAAAGACTCCAGCCAACATGTCATTCACGTCCGCTTAGCACCAGACACACAGGAAAGAGGGAGGGAGGGAGGGAGGGAGGGAGGGAGGGAGGGAGGGAGGGAGGGAGGGAGAGAGAGAGAGAGAGAGAGAGAGAGAGAGAGAGAGAGAGAGAGAGAGAGAGGGAGGGAGAGAGAGAGGGAGGGACTGCAGCATAGGTTTCCTCAGTCGTTTCTCTCCCTCTCTCTCCCTCTGTAATTAAGGCAGAGCCGAGTATATCAATGAGGTGACAGGATTTGTGAGCACCAGTCTCTGTCTGGGTTTCAGCAAGGTTTCCCCTTCTTGCCGATGGTGTTTCTGCTCTCTGAACTCCTAGAAGGCCGACATCAATCTTTGATGTTTCCCTCAGAACACAGAACAATTAGAACGAGGGAGAACAGGAGACAAGAAGAAAAACTGGGGGAAGAAGAGAAGGGAGACATGGAGGTCATTAACTATTCATGTCTAATGATGAGACATGATACGCTACAGAGGGTATGTGAGGAAGAAAAGAGAGAAAAGATGAGAGGAGTGTGGAGAACAAGGGACGAGGAGAAAACAGCGTGAGGCAGAGGAAGACGAGGAGGAGTTCAGAGTGACACTCAGCAGCTGTGTGAGCGGGGCGTGGCCTCTGTGTGAGGGGGCGTGGCCTCTGTGTGAGGGGGCGTGGCCTCTGTATGAGGGGGCGTGGCCTCTGTGCGCGCGGTGCTGTGGGGCTGACGGGTCACAGCATCAGAACAGAGCCGACTCAAGTCCCCACAGGAGGGACGGCGCTTTGACGATCCCGTCCGTTCCTTCCAAAAGGCTTCCCTTCCTGTCTTCCTTCCCTGGCAGAATCACTGATCTGAAATGACTGGATTGGTGATGACGGAGCAGAGAAAGTCATGTTCCCATCTATCCAGTTGAGTTATATCACACATCCCCTCAAGGAGTGTAGAGCGAAGGAAGCATCCAGAGAGACTCCCTCTGTCCTGACAGTGTGTGTCTGTGTGTGCATCTGTGTGTGTTGGGTAGGTTGGTACAAATCGGATAGAAACCTTGCTTCAACATCAATTATAATCAACAATAACCAACAACTGGTCTCTTATCCAATCACTGTTTATTGACATAATTATACGTTTTTTCCAATTACAGTATAACTGATGCTGTTGTTTAATCGCCCTGACAAATCAGATCAGGGCGATTGGCATTCTGGCCAATTGGGGAGAGACACGCAGGGTCTGCAGATAGGCTCTTGCACTAGACCAGCAGAGTAACCCTTCTTGAATCCCACACATCTACCAACATCAGATATGTAGATTCAAGAAGGGTTTGAATCAACTCAAATCCATCAAACAATTTTTTTTCTATAAAATAATAATTCCTTAATATAAGATGTGTTTTTTTTGTATGGTTAAGATCGCTGGATGGATCAATATGCTGTCTTTTCAAGTTCACCATGACTTAATCGAATTTGAATAAAATGTTCAAGTGTGCCTTCTACAAATACGACTCTATTCCCAAACGACTGTTCTTACTTTAGAATATACAGTACATACTCTACAGTCACTCTACCCAGAGGTCTGTCAGGTATATAGATAATTTACCTTCTCAATAGTAAACTGTTCTACAAATAATTCTGTAAACAATAATCATAATAAATCTACACTTAAAATTCAAGATCATGTGAAAAAGAAAAACAATATTAATCTTATTGTGTTTTGGCATTGATGTTAGTGACCTATGAGATTCAAGCTTATAGGAACTCATACACATAGCAACAACAATACCCGATTACGAAACACACTATATGTGTGTCAATGAGTTCCACATCCTGCCAAAGCAACAGGACTAAAGGTAGAATGCACATAATGGATTCAACCATGAATAAAATACATCTTTCAGGTGATAGTCTATGACTTTATAGGTATCTTGGACAAAATATAATCACGTGCTGTACACTATTGTTGCAATTACATTCACACACACAAACACACACCCTCACACACACACACACACACACACACACACACACAAACACACAGACAAACAGACACACACGTCAGATTAGGCATAGTCAACATCTATGTGGGTGGAAGCGACCGCAGTGCACTGAAGTAGGTAGGACAACAATTATTGTTGGTCAACACACAGGTCAATAACGTCCATGACATCAGGAACAAGCCCAACTGTTGCCCCAGCGATGATGTCACCACGTAGCCAGGGTCAGGGGTCACCAGCACAGCAAAGAACCGTGGGAGACAACAGACAGCAGGACAAGTGCGGGTGCAGCGATGTAGTCGTTTCAAAGTGTCGTATTCAGGGGAAGCATGTTGGCACCTTCAAAAAAAATAAAAGCTGCAGGAACGAGCCGTTCCACGTGGAGGTGGGATGCCTTGCTTACAATGTATGACGAGTAAGCATGTGTTCAGTGTGTGTGTGTGTGTGTGTGTGTGTGTGTGTGTATCAGAGGACTCTAGGTATGATGGTGAAGGGCAGTATGGGAGAGCTGGCCTCCAGCTCCAGAGCGGTCAGGAAGCACTCGGTGGCGGCGGAGTGGTTGCCCTGCGCCTGGAGCACCTCCCCCAGGCCGTTCCACACGTCGTGGGCCGTGGAGTTGACCTGAACGGCGTCACGCAGGATCTTCTCCGCCAGGCTGTACCTCTGCAGCTGGTGCAGGATCGAGCCCTGGAGGTTTGGGAGGGGAGAGAGAAGGGAGGGTGAGGGTCAAGGTGAGAGCGAGGAGAGGAGAGAGAAAGAGATGATGAGGGTCTGATGCCGACCAGAGATAGGAGTGATAGAGTGTTACCCCCATATACACTCCTCCTACACCACTCCACTCCTCTCCTTCTTTCCCCTCCATTCTCTACCCTCTGTCTGTCCTCCCTAAGGACTCTGGGTAATTACTACTGAGATAGTGAGTCTAAAGACTAACGCCCCAGGGAGACTGCTGAAGGATATTGCCCTGTGTGGATGCGTCTTCCGAACTCCCTGTCTGAATACTGTGCATGTGTGTGTGTGTTCAGTGTCCGTCGGCATGTGTGGGGGTCAGATGGCTGAGCGGTTATGGAGTCGGGCTATTAATCTGAAGGTTGTTGGTTCGATTCCCGGCTGTGCCAAATGACATTGTGTCCTTGGGCAAGGCACTTGACCCTACTTGCCTCGGGGAGAATGTCCCTGTCCTTACTGTAAGTCGCTCTGGATAAAAGCGTCTGCTAAATGCCTAAATGTAAATGTGTGTGTGGCAGTGCCCTCACCAGCCTCTGCATGGTCTTGACGTGGGTGGGGCTGATGGAGAGCGCCTCCTCGTACCAGCGCTTGGCCTCCTCCGTGTTCCCCTTCAGCTCGGCCACCTGCCCCCTCATGTACATGACGTTGTGGGACATGGGGAACAGGTTGGCAGCCTCCTGGGTGCACGCCGTCGCCTCCGCCGGCTTGGCCATGCCAATGTACACCTCCGCTACGGGGACAGAGAGAGGGGTTATACACACGTTCTTGTTCTCTCTCTCCCTCTCACTCACTCACTCACATTCGCATCATATCTTTGAAAGGTGATTGCGAGGTGACAGGATTATTTCCCACATCGTGCAGCAAGACAGGAAATTAGGATCCTGGCATGAGGCAGACAGGAAGTAACAAACAGGAAGTGATATGGAAGCAGCTTTATTACTTGGGCGAAACTTGAGACATCTCAGCTACAAAACGGAAGATCTCACAGTCCGATTACTGCGGTGGAGAATCTCTGTAGTCTCACTACGTCTCAGTAAAAAAAAAAAAGGGTCTGATTGTTAAAGACTCTACAAAGACTAATGGCAGACATAGAGAGACACAGATAAACCCTATCGTAACAGAGATCTGCTAGTCTCTCTCTATGGAGCAGGGTGGCGGGCCGGCCCTGGTGGGGCAGAGCAGAACTGGCTGGCAGAGGAAACACTGCTCCTTTGGCTCCTGAAGGCTTTGCAGATGTCGTTTGTCTCCCTCTCTTTTTTTACTCCCTCTCCCCACCCAGGCGGTGTGGTGTGCCTCGACTGATCTACAGTGTGTTCATGTGTGTCTATCTATCTGTGTATCTGTCCATCAGGAAGAGTATCTAGAGGAGTGGAGAGAATCTGCTGGCTCGCCAGGCCTGTCGGTGTGGGCGGCTCCTGAGGTCTGTGGTGGAGGCAGGCCCATCGCGGAGGAGGAATCTAAATGGTAGTAGCTCGTCCAGGGGACTGGGAGCTATGCTAAATGCTACTAGCCCACCTGACAGTAACACGTCAATTCTAGTAATATGCTTTTGTTTGCTTGTCATAGAATAAAAAACCAATCCCTTTACTTATACCGTGCCAAATGTACGTGCGCACACACACACACACACACACAAACACACGGTATGGGATGTTACCTGCGTGCAGCCATATCTGAGCCAGGGTCATCCAAGGGTGCAGGGGTCCCTGTTTGGGGGCGTTGCTCTGCAGAGAGGAGGCCACCTCTGACAGGGCCTGCTCCACCCTGGAGGCCGCTATGGACGTGGCGTGGATGGAGCCTGGAGGTGTGAGGGAGACACAGGTCAGGGGTCAGAGAGGAGAGGAGAGAGGGGGGGGTCTGGAGAAGCAGCCAGACCAGCAGTAACCTCAGTCCTTCCTACAGTACTGTAGCTGTGCTTGTACGGCAGACAGGGCCTCATCAGCTCATGATTAAATAAACTCCTCAGACAGACAGCCTTGATGGAATCATCCTGAATGGTGCACGGTCTTGGTCTGTGTGTGTGTAGAACTGGCAGGAGCTTAGCTCTAGGCTGAAGTTTTCATCTAGCTAGCAGGGAGTTTACCATTTCAGAATCTAAAGAGAGTGTGACGAGTTCTGGAAGTCAGATTTGAACATTCTAGAACTCTTGACAGGGAGTTTTAAGTGTTCTAGAAAAGAGACAGAGAGCTTTAGATGAAGGCCTGGCGGAGGCTGCTATCTACAGAGCTTGTCAGGGTGATTTTTGGGGAGGGCGGGGTGGGGGCTGGGCTGGGTTTAGGCAGGGAGGAAATCCACGTTGGGGAGATGCTGCTGATAGGGCCTTCAGAGGGGAGAATTGACAGAGTTTAAGCTGGAATGGGACTAAGAGGATTTAGGGAAATGGGAGTAGGGATAAGTCTCTGGGTTCTATATCTGCAGGACACACTGGCTAACACGCACACACGCACGCACACATTTGAGGGCAAACACAAAGGCACTTTCTCTTCGCTCACTTCTCTAAGTAGAGTGATGAAATCTCAAAAGTATTACCCTGCATCTCCCAATACACATTCTCTCTACCTCACTCTTGTTCTCTGTCCTTGTGTGGGCATGTGTCTCTCTCTCTCGCTCTTACGCCCTCCCTTCTTCTAATGAACCACTCTGCTGTCTGTCTGTCTCCCTGGTTATTGACTGAAGCCAGTGGACAATGTGCCTATAAACCCTGCTATAGATCTCTACCCCACTGCAGCACTTAGCCTGCCTAATCCCCTACACACCACACACCAACCCTCCCACAGCACAATTCTAGATAGCAGGCTACTATCACAGGCTAACCAATCCACACCCATCTCCAGCTATCTGGCTAATACATCTGACCTAACTCTCACTGCTAGCTACATTATTGTTGGCTAGGTTTTACTGAAACCAAACAGTCAGTAGCAAGTGAGCCGTTCAGCCATGCTTGTTTAGCAGTCCACAGTAGCCCAGGGGATAGCTTCCTGATTTGGTGATTGGGTGGACTGTTCTGAAAGGTTTTCCTAATTGAGTGTTTGAGGGATCTAATAGGACGGCAGGCTCTCTGGTGTTGTGAGGTCAATCGAAAACCACAGGGTTAG